>NC_091482.1:65817667-65829531 GCF_036971445.1 Narcine bancroftii | reverse complement strand
TACAACTTCCCAATGAGCTACAATACAACATTAATACCCATTTTTCTATGTAGTGACAGTCATTAGAACTTCCCTCAAGGCATCCGCTCAGGTTTTTTTTCTGCTTCTATTTTATTATTTTAACTTTTTGCCTATGCGTGCATTTGTTTTAAATTCATGGGATACAAACAACATTCGACTACTTATTGCTCATTTAAGTAGCCCCAAGGGCATCAAGAGTTAAGTGCTGTGCAAGACTGGCCCGGCCTGCAAACCTCATTCGATGGAGGTAACATGACTCTCTTCACTGAACAAAATATAGGTACTCCCCGACATACGTCCGCATTCCATTCTGGATGACTGGTCATATCTCAGAATGGATGTATGTTGGGGAATTTCCCGACCAGTGATACTGAAGAGTAAAACAATCCTTTGGTTCTCCTTCTCCGAATCCTTCTCATTCTCTTTGTTGCTGCAGATCCAGAGCACCCTGTGGACTCCACTGACCTCTAAAATCTGTCTGACCGTCAGAATATTGAGTAACAGAATCAGAAAAAAGGGACACAAGGATTTAAAACAAGGCAAAATATCTCAACAAGATGGCCACCAAGGCCAGCTCTCGTGAGATGTTAGCCACCCAGTCAACATGGTGGCCACCATAAATAGGCCTGATTTTCATCGTAATCTTGCAAGTTTTATATTTTACTTTCATTTAAACAAAATTTTGGTCATATGTGCGGATGGACGTACGTCACATAGGTTGCAAGTCAGGGAGTACCTGTAGATTGAACAGTTCTTTTAAGAAAGTTTTCTATAGCTGAGATAAAAGTTGAGTGGAGATGAGGAACTTAGAAACGTCAGATTCAAAATGAGCCCCTGTAGATTTTCAGAGGTTCTTTTCGATATTGTTGATAATTTCTAAAAGCCTTCCTCTTAACTTCTGAAGATTTTCCATCTTATACTTCTAATCATATACTCTTTCTGCATCTCCTAATTTCCTCATCCTCCAAACAACCCAGATAATGCCAGAAAAATAGCATTACCAGCAAGTGGAAGAAGAAACTGGAACCTGGACTTACTTCAGCCAAAATGGACTCCCTATGGATGTTAAACAGGATAAAGAACAATGACCTCAACCAGAAATAATACATCACAGAGGAAATGGTGCAAGACTGACTTCCAGGATGGATGCAAGTCAACTTGTATGAAGAAATAACCTCTATGTACACTAAATTTTAAGTAATAAGAGAACTTTAAACAGATGTTTAAAGGTATGCTTTCACCCAAGACCAATGTCAAGTGGAAGGTATGTCATTTGCCTACCTCTCGCATTAATATCAGTTAATTACCAAAATTAATTTGGTGAGATGGATGGTGGGTTTCCTCCAAGTGCTCTGGTTTCCTCCCATCTTTCAAAACATATGGGGGTTTGGAGGTTAATTGGGGTACATGGGCAGTACTGGCTCATGGGCCAGAAGGGCCTGCTACCGTGCTGTATATCTAAATTTAAAAATTTGAAAGCTTGGACACAATGGCAAATAATTCAAATGTGAAAATTTCTTACAATAAAGTCCATAAATATAATGGTATGTACACAGTGGAAGAAACAGGGATTAAAAAAAAATCAATAGAGATCAAGATTCTAAATTTAATTTGTCTGAATCAACCCTGGAAGTCCCCTTTGAATGATGTCCCACACTAAAAGTCAATTGTTCAGAGAAATATGCACACAATTACCTATAAGTAAACAAACAGCTTTTATAGTTCATGGCTAAAACCTAGAAAGGGATGGGGAGCTATCTCTTAAAAAAAAGACATTAAATCTAGCAGTATGTTTATGTTCTAACGTATAGCCTTATCTGTTTTTGCTCGTCTTATCTTTTTATTTTCTGAGACATGGAGGCTGCAGCAGGTATATTGAGGCACTGGTGATGTATCATGAATGAAGTTTCTGCAAAGTTCTCCAACTTCACTTGAAAGTTAACTGAATAAATATCAATCAATTCACCCAAACTGACATCATCAACAATAACCTACCGTAGAACTAGAAGACACAGCTTAGATTTAGGACAGAGGAGGAACTATTTTTCATCGAGTTTAGTGAATCTGTGGCATTCTCTGCCCAAAGAAGCAGTAGAGGCTGCCTTGTTAAATATATTTGAAACAGTTAAATAGATTTTTGCGTGATTGGGGAAATTAAAGATTATGGAGAAAAGAATTATGGAGAAGAAGATTATGGAGAATAGGTAGAGCCATGAACTTATTAAATGACAGAGAAGGGTCAAGTCTTGCTCCTATTTTCTCGTGTTCACAAATCAGCTCTGCAGGATCAATTGTCATTCACGTGCCCCTATCACTAAAATCCTCCCAAACAATTGCAGTAAAGAACCACCAAGTGAGAGTGGAAAAGAATTATGGCCATTCTCAAATCCTGCTGGGAGTGAAATGGATCATCACTGGGAATATTTGGCCCACGTCCACCAGCCCAACAGAGAATAAACATTCGAAATCAAGTCCAGAAGAAGTGCTCCATCTCACAAACCCACTCAAATAAGCAAGACGTGCCATACTGGATAAGTAGGTTGGTAGTTTCCAGGTCTCTCATTAGCCTCAGTCACCTCACGACAAAAGGACAAGAGCGGAAGCTTGTCACTCTAAGGAGTTAACTAACACTAATGTTAATAGTACTACTGAACCCCCATATTGTATGCTGTGGTAAATTGTACTGATTTGCAAATACTGTTTCATTGATATTTCCAAATGGGATAAAATATGGCTCAGAATTAAAATCTTTTTTTAAAATCTTATTTAGTCGAGTATCCCGCATTTGGGGACATTGCAGGCCGTCAGCACACCCCAAGTGCAATGGGTGTGATAGTACAGATCTATCACCAATGTATATAGTGTATATAGTTACAGTATCTAGACTGTGCTTACAGCGATTGGCTGAGAGCTTAGCCACGCCTACTGTCTGGGCCTTAAAGGGTTGTGTCCCTAGCCAGGTCGGATCATTCCGGACTGGTTGGCCACCTGTGAAGAGCTCCTGTCTTTTGCTAATAAAAGCCTTGGTTTGGATCAACAAGTCTTTGGTTCTTTCGACGAGCTCTACAATGGAATAGCCTCGTCCTGGGAGATCGGCCATCATGACCACCGATTCTCCCCTGCCAGGTAAGTATCGGAATTAAAATCTTGATCCAAAACTACAAAATCATATTCACTCTCAACAGTAAAAGGAGAGGTAAAAAGACCTGTAGCTGTGCTGATATATATTTTTTTCTTCATGCTCTCATGAATCCACTTACAAGGGCCAGTGAAAAATAATGACTTTTTTTAAAAAAAGTAAATATGCACAGTTAAGCTGTCATTAGAATCCAAATGTGTGCAGATGAGAAGATTCTTGTTTCTGTTTTGTCTCCTTAAATAAATGGTTATTTCAATATACTTTCTATTACAGGACACAAGGTTTACATTAAAAGAATAAATAATGTATTAACAACTGCAAGGGATCTTGCTAACATGTACTATTTCTATTTCCATCTAATGAAACAGTGGAGAGTAATGAAGTGAATCCTACAAATAAGTTATGCATCCTAATGGTTTCAATCATTCTACTGATTGAAAATGAGTAAAATAGCATGCATATATACTGCAAGAATGTTGGAAGTTGAATAACATGAAAAATTAAAGATCTCTCTCTCTCTCCAAAACAAATTAAGAATTTATAATTTTCTTCCACACTGCATACCATTTTTGCTCCAAAAAAGTTATTTAAAACGATCGGTTAAGAAAAAAAAATGTAAAGTCAATCTGTGTTCATGAGGTTCTGCACACAAAGACATTTTTTAAAATTACTTTTTACCTTTAAATTGACAATAGGTAGCAAATCAAATGAAGGAGATAAAATCCAAATTAGGATAATCCATTCAAAGACATTTAAATCTGCTGCAGTGGGAGGTTCCAGCCTACTTCAAAAGGGCATCAACTCATCCAGGTGCCCAAGAAGAACTGGGCCTCAATGATTATCACCTACATCTACTGTGTTGAAATGCTTTGAGAGGTTGGTCAGGGCCACAATCAACTTGCACTCAAGTAAAGATTAGGACCAAATGCAACTTGCCTACCATCACAACCATTCCACAGCAAATGCAATATCACTGGCTCCGCTCAGCTTTGGATCACCTAGACAACAGCAACACACCCATCAGACTTCAGGGTATTGGGAGTCCTTGAGGACAGAGGTTGCTTCCTTAAGACACTGCCTCTTTTCAATATTCTAGATGGAGTAGAGACTGATCCCCATGATGGCGCTGGCCAAGTTCACAACTCTCACATCGACTACAGTTCTGCTTTCAACACCATCATACCCTCAGTGCTGGTCAACAAACTCCAAAACCTGGACCCCTGCACCATCCACCACCCCCCCCCCCCCCCGCCCCACTCCCCTGCAGCCTTCCAGATCAGAAGACCAGTCAGTACAAATCAGAAACAACATCTCTTTCTGATGATCAATACAGGTGTACCTCAAGGATGTGGGTTTAAACTACTGCTCAACTCGCTATACAACCATGACTGTGTGGCGAGGCACAATTCAAATGCTGTCTACAAATGCTGATATCAGCAAATTCAGAGACGGAAATGAGTCTAGCGGTGTTGCAACAACATCCTTGCACTCAACATTATCAAAACCAAGGAGCAGATGGTGGAGTTCAGGAACGGGAAAATCGGGAAAACCAGTCCTCATTGAGGGGTCAGCAGTGGAAATGGTTAAGAACTTCAAGTTTGTGGGTGTCAACATCTCTGAGGAGCTGTCCTGGGGCCTCCAAGTTGATGCAATCACGAAGAAGGCTCGCCAGTGAATATATTTCATGAGGAGATTGAGGAGATTTGGTGTGTCACCAAAGGCTCTTGCAAGTTTCTACAGGTGTACCGTGGAGAGCATTCTGACTGTGCAGAACGGTCTAGTAGGGAGGTGCCAATGCACAGGATAAGAAAAAAAACTAGAGAGTTGTGAACTTGGCCAGCGCCATCATGGGGATCAGTCTCTACTTCATCTAGTATATTGAAAAGAGGCAGCGTCTTAAGGAAGCAACCTCTGTCCTCAAGGACCCCTAATACCCTGGCCAGTTAATCTTCACATTGCTACTGGGAAGGAGGTGGAGGAGCCTGAAAACAAGCACCCAGCAGCACATAGGCAGCTTTTTCCCTCTGACATCAGACTTCTGAATGGGCAATGAAGTCACATTCTCTCATTTTTGCACTAATTTATTTATTTTTAAAATGAAATTTTATAGCAATATTTGCACAAAACAACAACTTTTGTGACGTGTTTATGACAGTAAATTCTGATTCTGAAAATGAAACATAATAAATCTACTTAAAATTCTTGTACATTCTCCAAGTACCTTTGTAAAAATGGAAATGGAATTTTTATTCCGTTTCATCTAAAAGGGCTTGATTAAAGAATATTACAATTTTCTATCAATTCTATATATTAAAAAAAAAGGAGTGTCTTTCATATACCATTCAACATTTCTACCCCTCTAGAAAAAGAACATACACAAATTATAATTCACTCTTTATTTTGCATCATATATATGAATTTATTGCAAAGTTCAGTATTCACACCAGAGACCCGTAGATACAGAATCTGGAGCAAAAAATAATAATATGCTTGAGGAACTCAGGGGTCAAGCAGCTTCAGTGGGTGAAAAGGAATTGTCAATGTTTCATGTTGGAACCCTCCGTCAAGACAGAGGGCAGAGGGGAGATTATGAGAATAGGGTGCGAGAATGACAAGATCCAGGAGCTCATTAAATGCAAACATAAGGGACTCCTGAATTGAAAACTCCACCTTGTTACAGCTCCAGCAAACTGGGTTCAAATCAGATTCTGTAAGGAGTTTGTACATTCTGCCTGTGTGGGTTTCCTCCCACCCTTCAAAATGAACAGGGGTTGGATATTAATGGGGTATATGGGCAGCGTGGGCTTGTGTGTCAGAAGGACCTGTTACCTCTTTAAAAAATTTAAATCTGTATGTCACGGCTTGATGGGCATGACCCATTTTGGATTTTTTGACAGAACAAATGATGGGTCAGGGGTGAGGAGGTGCAGCATCAGGATAAAGCCACGCCTGTATCTTGTAGCTGATGACCAGGTTTTTGGCCGTCATCGAGAGGGAGTAGTATTCCCACATTCTAAACTTCCATTTCACCTTGGCATTCCACTCCAGCCAATTCTTGCCACATATCCCAGTTTCTCCCAGCACCTTCAAGTAGTCAGATCTGGTAGCAAAGGGAAGAGAAATCAGAAAGCCAGTTGCCAAAGAACACTGCCTCGTGCTTGCTGTGATCGACTTGGACCCAATTAGGATTACACTACTGATGTCTGTGTGGAGCAGTTACAGGCTATTCTTGATTCCTTCCACAAGTTACAAGGACCCAATGCAATTGATCAAAAGTGATCAGAACAGGTGCTTCCTGCACCTCTATGCCTCCGTTAGCCACATATCACACTTGCAATGAGCATTCAAAAGAGCAACGAAGTTCTGAAAGAGTTCTCAGAAATACCATAACTTAGTTTATGAAGCGAATGTTAAAGAAAAAGTCCATTCTTCTTTTCCATTTCTTGCATTCCTACACTTGGACTTTGGTTATGGATCGCTAGCATTCTAAATTAGCCAGAAAAGACCAAAACATTGAGAGGGAGTGGTCATATTATGCTGTTTTTAAAGATTTTTTTCCCTCTTTTTTTGGAACAGAATTCCTTTTCCATGCATCCATTTCTATCCTGAGTTACATCTCTCAGGCTGTCAGATATTTTGTGGTAATGTGTCCATAGATTGTAAGTAATTATGAATTTAGGATTTTTTTTTTTTAAATTCCCTGTTCCCCTGATATCCACTTGATCCATTTCAGAACTCAAAATTTGGCAGAAGCAGGCAACACACCAAGAGAAAAGTTACTATAGACACCAGTTTCTATAGATTCTGCGCAGCTCCCAGTGACAGGCACAGTAGTTATTTTCTGATTGTTCATGGACTAAGCAGATCACCCACCTGTGCAAGCCAGTAATGCTGTTACTGTTACCCGAGTAACCTTTCACCAAACAATTTTGCATTCTTTGCTTGGCCAAACTTCCACTAAATCATAACTGTGGTTTTTTTCATATTGCAAATCCATTTCCCCAAGGCCAAACAGGACTAAAAGGTAACTTCTTTATGCAGGAGGTCTCAGACAAACGAAACTACCAATGATACATGGCTAAATTTGGAATAAAATGTTTCAGAGAAAAAAAAAGCTCATCTTTTAAATACAAAACCTCAAGTCCTATTATTTGACTACAACCCAAACCTTTTGCAAACTGCAAACATGTACTGTTAATGCCAGAAGAGACCAACACACATCATATTAAAACATTCAGCAGGCATTTGTGGTCAGTTTATGCTCTGAGTCTCGATTCTTTAATTTGAGGAAAAGGACAAACGCAAAGTGTTGATAATTCCCTCCACACAAAAGGTTGGTTAAAATGCACTCCATGGTTGGTCTCATATGAAGAATCGCCTCTTGGCTTAACTACAGGAGGCCAAATGACATCCAAGGAAAATATCCTCCCACAGCAAAATCAGGCACAGCAGTTCTTCCATTGTGGAAATTTTGCAGTTGGTAATGATATCAAACAGATAGGGAGGTCAGTGTATTGTTAAAAAGTGAAGGTAAGAAACTGTGGGACCCATCTAATTGAAACCAAATCTATTGCTGCATTGGGAAGAACCAATTGTAAAAGGTTTCCTCAGAACATCATGATCTTAGCTCCCACATGATGCTGTAAAATAAACACCGTGTATCAAATATATAGGGCAAAAGAGTGCCTCAAGAATTTAAATAATCATTTGAATTTCTGGAAAGAATTAGAATGACCCAGAAAGTGGCATTATTGTATTTCACTCTAAGGCAACAATATTTTCAATTATTAATGGTGAAAAATAGAAGCAATACCAGGCAGCTGAAATTCTCAATAATAGCTTCCATTTTGAAAATCTATCAGTGGAGAATTATTAACCTTGAAAGTGGCAGGAAAGCACCTGCTGCCATTCTCCATCACTGTGGGGTGAGGATAGCAGGAAAGATGATTCCTCACAAGTACTGGCAGATAGTTGACATTAATTTTCATATGCAACTTTGATTAAGCAATTTCACCAATGCAGTTTGAGGTGGTGTAGGTCTTCCTCAGGTGATGGATGCTTTTGTACATACGTACAAGCATTTGTGAGACTAGAGGAATATAACCGGAGCTGGATTTGGCAACTGCTGCTGGGCTACACGCTCATCCAGGCAAGGACAGGGAGGTCTCTCCTCACCTCAACCCCGAGCCACACCAATAGAAGGGCTGAGTCGATGCGAGCAGAGACGAGTGCTGAGAAGACTCAGTCACTGATTTGGAGAGACCAGGTGGCCATTCTTCCTGTGCCTGTTTGCTCTCCCACCACAGCTGTTTCCATGATCTCTCCCAACATTTCGCTTCTCCATGTCTGGGTGACAAACAGTTTTCAGAAACAGTACCTGTTTGTTGCAGCACTGCAATTGATAAATTTTAAAGAACACTTAAAGGCAACTTGCTGATTAGACTGATGTGAAATTCATTTGTAGCTAGTTCTTTACATGATCAGACAGGTAGCTTTTTACTCTGCCCTTTACAGCTGTTCAGGTGGCAGAAATTAACCCTTACAAAATTCCCAAATCACTACCCAAAGATAGGGAATAAAATTTACTCATGGAACTTGCATTTTAAAAAAGTAAACAAACAAAATACCACCCCCAACTTTCATTTCTTTATAGATGCACAGGTGAAGCAATTCAGCAATACACAGAGAATGCAACATTTACCACTAACCAACACCCTCCCCCACCCCACCCCCCCCCCCCATTGCCGACCTCCACCCCCCTCAAAATATACAAGGATTACCTGTAAAAGAAACAGGATGCCTTTCAGATCCTAGTCACAGATGCAGCCAAGACAAGTGTTCATAGAACAAAATGAAGAACACACCAAATGTCATCCTTCCTTTCTTTCCTTTGTACTAATGAAGGGCCTCATTAAATAAATCAATATCAAATAAAAGAGTTCGCACAAGCAAGCCAGTTCTTGTAGCATTTTTAGGTTCTGGTGCAGAAATAAAATTAATGAATTTGCTCAAGCCCTCAAGGCATCCCTCTCCTTTCCATCCATTGCAGTGTCCAAGCAACCAGCTCTTCTTTGCCTCCACACTTCCTAGGGTCCCCTGATTAGAAAAGGATATTATGTTGGCTTTTGCTTAGATGCATGCCCTCAATTATTTCACACTGGCAGCATTGGCACATTAAAAAGCACATCACCTGTGACTAACAAATCAGCTACCTACAAAGGAGAGGAGCTACTGACCTACGTAACATGCGGCTGATTGCACACCAGTTGTACATTAGCATAGACTCTTCATAATTCAAGAGAACCCCCAGAATCAATGAAATTGGACTTGGGATGACTTGAAAACTAATTGGAATCCATGATTGTCCATTAGAAATGTAATAAAATTACTTTTTAAAAAAAAAACAAAAAAAAAAGCCCAGAATGGCACTCTTCTACTTAATTCCAGATTGAAGGTAAACCCTAAACACCCAAAACCTATTTCCAAATTCTCCACTGAGAAGACACATTTTCTTGAAATTTCCTGCCAATCCTTCTCAGAATCTTGTAAACTCTTTAACCAGTCTTCACAGCAGAATCCCTTCTCCCCAAGAACCGATCTCGTACATCTCAATACATTGATTCCAAGGCATCTTTCCTCAGGGATGGACAACACAATGGTTACCATGATCTCACAAAGACTTCCTTGCTCAAACGCCCCTGCAATAAAGAACAACACTATTTGCCTTCCTAATTGCTTGCTGTAGCAACACACTAGCTTTCCACAACTCCTGAACCAACAATCAAAACCTTCTCTGTGCAAACATGCTACCAGCTTCCTACTTTTCACAGGCCATTATTTAATTGTTCTCACCTGGTATAAAAAGTATATTTTCACTGCACTGTCGTCAATCTACCACCCTTTTGCCACTTACATAACCTGTCCATGATCTTTTGAAGAAACTGGACCTTTCTCACAGCATAAATAGAAGTAGCCAAAAAAGCTGGATATCATCATTTACCAGCTTTCTCTCCACTTAGGCAAAGTTACATCCACAAAAACTCAAAATTTTCCAAACTTGACTTTCCCTTCCTGGAAACCATGCCAACTCTGCCTTTCTATTTCTAAATGTTGTTACCATATCTTTTAAAATTCTAGCATTTCAACAGCAAATGATGTCAGACCAAATGACTTAGGCTTTTGCTGCAAATGTTGACGATATGACGTCCACTACATCATTGGGAAGTAAATGTAGATTGGAGTTTCTTCTATGCTAAACGTCAGTATCCAGCACAGAAATCTTCTTCTTCTTTGGCTTGGCTTCGCGGACGAAGCACAGAAATACAGCACTGATTTATCACATGCCTGTCATGTTAATTCTCTATTCCACTACTAATCTGACCCCAGTCTTTTGTCCTCCAATGTAAACTTGGGAGAAACAGTAGCAAACCTACCATGGAGTTATGATGCAGCCCTTAGGACAGTATGTTAATTCATTCGTTTCAGGGACCCACCCCAAGATGCATCTGTATCGCTGTTTCAATGTTTCTCTCCTCCTCCATCCCCCCCCCCCCACCCCCTCAAATTGTCTATAGCAGCTGATTTTTTTTAAAAAACCTCATCAACTTTGGTCTGCACTCTATCACAGACAGCCCTCTGCTTCTCTCCGCAACTTAAAACAGATTTGTATTCTCGCTTTTCCCAGTTCTGATGAATGGTGTTTGACCATAAAAGTCACCTTTGCTAAAGCTGCAAGAGCTTCCAGCAATGTGTTTTGGATTTGCAGCGACTATTTCTTTCAGCTCCAGTTCCCTTTCTTTTCTCTTCCTCCCTTCTCCAACAGTATTACATTTGGTACATTCCAATCAGTTGGCACCATTCCAGGATCTAAGGAATTTTGTAAGATGCATCCATTTATTCTGTAGCTAGTTTTTTTTTAAGAACGGTGTGATTCAGACCATCAGTTTTGGGACATTTATCAGATATTAATGCTCTTGTATAATACTTCCTTTCCTACTGATATTAATGACTTTGTCCCTCAATATTGTTTGACACCAAGTTTCTCTTTGTATCTGTTAGTTATTATGCCCTCCAGAGGAAACAGACAGAAAAGTATTTAATATTTGTGCCATTTCTTTCTTCCCCATTAGAATTTAATTCTCATCTCGAAGACATCCAGCTGTTTTTGTTACTCTTCTATCCAGTAATATCACAGTATTTCAACAATACCAATAATTCCACTTAATGCAATATACAATACACATTAATTCTCCATCCCACAGTGCTGTACTGACCAGCTGCATAATGGTCTGGTATGAGGAAACCAATACCCCTGAGCAGAAAGCCTTGCAAAAGGTAGTGGACACCACCCAGGACTTCACAGGCAGAACCCTCTCCACCATCGAGAACATCCACAGGGAACACTGCCTTTGGAGAACAGCAGCAATCATCAAGGATCCACGTCACCCAGCCCACGGTCTGTTCTTGTTGCTACCATCAGGAAATGGGTTGAGGGGCCACAAGACTCGCACAGGTTCAGGAACAGCTGCTCCCCCTCCACCATCAGTCCCCTCAACAACAAAATCACTGAAGGACCCTTACTTTTGCACTTTATTGATTTTCTTTTCTGAATTGCACAGATTGTTTATATGTATACCCATCTTCTTAAGTACAGTTTTTATACAATACCAACAAGTGGTAATTCTGCCTTGCCTGCAGGGAAAAG
>NC_091482.1:65785167-65812667 GCF_036971445.1 Narcine bancroftii | reverse complement strand
GCGGCGCGATGCCTTGCCCCCCTCCTGTCAGTCAGGGCGCGGGAGGGCACGGGATTGGTGGTGAAGGCGGGCGCCCTCTGGACTGGGCCCCCGGATGGGCCAATGGGATGCCGCGCCGTTTCTGAGCCCGGCGGCGGCTTGCTCACAGTCCTGCAAGGACCAGAAGAGGCAGGTGGGGCTTGGAGGGTGCCCTCCCCCACCCCACACCCCCCCCCCCCATGCAATCAATGCAGAGGGGGAAAAACCTTATTGCTGGAGCAATAAGGGGAGGGGGGGAGATTTTCTGCTTTTTTAAAAAAAAATCTGGGTTTTTTAAAATACAGCAAACATTTAACAGTCAGTGCAAATGCAAACATGGATGGGTTCAAAATGAAAGGCTGCTCTCCCTGCACATACAGAATACGGTCTGATTTAATCTCACCACTCTATATCAGTGCAGCTTCTCGCTTTCACATCGTCCCTGCTGCCAATTTCCACCCTGCTGTCAGCTTCACTCAGTCCAGCTTTGATTTCTCTGTCCAGGTTTCAAGCTGACACCCACAAATGGCATAACTGCACCTTTGACATGTTTTCAACGAGGGCCCTGTCGCACTACCTCAACCGTAGAATTGAATGATTAATATTTAACAAGCCATTTCGGCCCACGGGTCCGTGCCCCCTAGTTCACACCCAATTCAACTACACCTCCCCCAACCCCCCGCCGGTACGTTTTGAACGGTAGGAGGAAACCAGAGCCCCGGGGGCAAATGATGCAGACACGGGGAGATTCGAACCCTAGTCCTGATCGCTGGTGCCATAAAGGCATTGCTCCAACCGCTACGCCAGTTGCGTAATGACAGATCGTCTGCTAAGAATTCCATTGATTTTTTTTCTCCCAAGTGATTAAGTACTTGGACCAAATTGCCGTTCATCATTATTTCATCAACTGTTAGTTGAACAGCAACTAGTTAACTCCGTTATCATAAAGAGAATCATTATCCAATTGGGTTACCTTGCGTTGACATTATATTTGGTTTTTTTTTCCCTCCGCAGATGCTGCCTGTTAGTGGCAAAATTCCTGTTTTTATTTCAGATTTTGAACATCTGTGATATTTTGACTTTTTTTCAATGTACTTTGGCTCATTTAGAATCGAATGCTGTAAAGACACGAAGATGCTGTCCTTAAGGCAAAGTATTAAACTGGGAGTTTGAGTGGAAGTAAAGGATCCATCAGTTCTATTCGAAGAAGATAATATACTACCTACAATAGAAAAGTGATTGATTCCCTCAGCTAATTTGCCCTTTGTAAACCTTATGTGCAAATTGATAGTTGTATCCACCTGCCTAACAGTTTTCATTATTTTCAATATGTTTTGCAGATGAAATAAAGATATTTTACCAATACTTTAACTATAATAATTAACAGGTTGTGTGAATGGAAAATAGAAAACAATTGTGCTCTGTATATTCAGATCAATAGCCCTTTATTAGAACAAACTACATAAAAAGATTTACACGGCCCCTTTCATAGCCCCAAGATCATACTACATCAGGTCAATGACTGACTTTTGAAGGGCAGTCACTGTTTTAATGGTGGAAACTCCACAAAATCCATGAATAGTTTTGTAATAACTATTGGACAATATGGAGCAAAACACAATCTGCTGGAGGAACTCAGTGGTTGAGCAGCATCATTGGGAAAAACAAAGGGTTGACGATTCGGGTCTGAATCCTTCGTCTTGATTCCAGTATCTGCAGTCTATTGGATGTATATAGAACATACAACATTATAGCATAATATGGGCCCTTTGGCCCACGATGTTGTGCTAACTTATATAAACATATCAACAATCCAAACCTTCCCTACCTCTATTTTTTTTCATCCATGTGTCTGTTCAAGAGTCCATTAAATGCTCCAATTTTTCCAGCCTCCACCACCACCCCAGCAATGCATTCCAGCCACCCACTATACTCTGTGTAAAAGAAACACTTCCCCTTGACATCTCTCCTAAACTCTCCTCCCTTCACCTTATGCAAATGTCCTCAGGATGTCTTTTGACCACCCCACCAAGGAGGGAATCCATCTTTTTCCCTGTATTTGCACCAGACTGGTATGAGGAAATACAGCTTTCACAATCTGTCTATTGGATGTGAATTGTGTTTTTTTATTGTCACTTATATCAAGGTGACAATAAGCGAAAAGTTTTGCTTTGCTTGTGATCCAGGCAAATGAATTCATACTTAAGTATAACAGGTGGTTAAGTCAAGTTTATTGTTATCTGATTGCACAAGTACAACTGATGAAACAGCGTTCTCCAGTCCTTTGTGCAAAACATGCAGACACACAACTAGACATAACACACACACACACACACACACACACACACACACACACACACACACACAGACAGACAATACATATGCAGGATGAGCATTCATTTAAATAAATATAGTTTAGTAAGTAAGAAGGTCAGTGTGAGCAGTTCCTTTGGTTGTTCAGCCTTCTCACTGCCCGTGGGAAGAAGCTGTTCCTCAGCCTGATCTGATCCTCCTGTATCTCTTTCCTGACAGGAGCAGCTAAAAGATGCTGTGTGTGGGGTGGAAGCGACCTTCGACAACAATCCTGGTAGATCACTTCAATGGAGTGGGGGGGGGGGGGGGGGAGGTTAGGGAGACACCAGTGAACCTCTCTGCCACTCATGGTACTGAGGATTGACCTATCCATTTCTCTGCAACACTGATGTGCTCAATAGAACTCCATGACGGAGCCCTGTAGCCTTGCCCACTGCGGTCTTCTCAGAAAGTGCAGGTGATGCATTAATAAAACAAACTTGCAGGGTACAGGGTTACCTGGACAAACCGCAGGTTAAAGAGAAAAGCACAGTTAAATGATGATGGGTCTATTCCAGAGAGAGCAGTGATCAAGAGAAGGAAGGATTGGCTAGGTGAAAGGAGGGGGGACGGAGGGAGAAAAACTGGAAAGCGGAAGGGGAAGAGGAGAGGAACTTAGAAACCGAAAAAGTCAATGTTAATGCCATCTGGCTGGAGAGTGCCAGATGCAGTTCCTCCAATTTGTGGATGGCCTAGTACATAACGCCATGTGTATGGGGTGTGGTAAACTACTGTTATACCGTGATTGGCTGCTATCGACTGGACATGCCTCCAAAGACCAATCCTACTCATGGTCTCTTGCAGACCACCCTTTTCCCTTTGCTCTGATCAGTCAAGGAGGTGGATGGTTGTTTGATAGTGTTCCAGTCTTTAGCTGTTAAAAGGCTGATCATTCCACTACTCAGCCTTTTGTGAATTATTGATGGTACATCAGAGAATATGACACAGAACTGAAGTGGATGGCTACTGTGTAGCCTCTCACTGGTGTGGACGGAGCAAAGGTGCTCAGTGAAGCGATCTCCCTCTCTGTGCCCAGTCTTTCAGATAGAGAGAAGGCCTCGAGGAGCATCAGATGCTGAAAATCAGTCCTGCAGATACAAAAATGTTGCCTCACTTGAAATGCCTTTTTGGGGACAGTGGGGAGGGAGGAGGTGTGGGAGCAAATGTGGCTCTTCCTGCAGCCATAGGAAGGTGCTGGAGTCGGGGGGGGGGGGGGGGTGCACGAGGTAACGACATTTGGTGGAGGGAAGGTTGCATTGCATAATGGCCTGACCTACATTCACAACTCATGTAGAATTTGGCAGAGCAATCCCCATACCAAGCCGTGATGGTGCATCCATAAAACTTGGTACAAGCTGAAATCCTCACCTTTAACAAGACCTCCATCAATGTGCCTCTGACTACCACCTAGTAGTCCTGACATCCATCATCATGAAGTGTCTCGTAAGATTGGTCTTGATTCTCATCATCTCTCACCTCCCAGATAGCTTTAATCCACTACAATTCTCCTAATGCAGCAACAGGTCCATGGCAAACATGATCTCCCTGGCCATGCACTCAGGTCTGGATAGCAAGGACACCCATGTCAGACTTATTTATTGACTACAGGTCCACCTCCATGACCACAGTCCCAAACAAACTGCAAGACCTAGGTCATTGCACTCCCTTTGCAACTGGATTCTCTATTTCCAGACATACAGACTTCAAATTAGCAAGGATTAGTGACTGTACCTCTTCCACAATAATCTGAACACCGACGCCCAGCAGGGTTGCGTACTCAGCTCCTATAATACTTCCTACACACTCCGCTGTATGGCCAAATACCCCTCTAACATTTCGAAGCTTGCAGATAACATCTCCAGTATAGGCCAGAGGACACCACACAGGATCTTTTAGCTACCCCCATCGGGAAAGAGATATCGGAGCCAGAACCACCAAAATGAGACTGCTGAATGACTGCAGTTTACGATGTAGTTAACAATCATATTTATTTTAATATTTGTATATGTACTGTGCATATATATTGTATGTGCAGTGTGCAATACTGAGAGCCGGAAAATGCTTACAAACTTATACAATCAGATAATAAATAAACACGAACACGATGACCTGGTGTTAGGACTACAAGTTATCTCTCAAATGCCAGCAAAACAAAGGAGCTGATCATCGACTTCAGGCAACATGGGTGCACGTGCCCCCGTCAACATCAACAGTGATAATGAGAGAGAGATTCAAGTTCCTAAGAGTGAATATCACCAGCCCATTTGGGACAGCATGGTTGGTGTAATGGTTAGCGCAATACCTTTGCAGTGCCAGTGATCGGGATTCAAATTCTGCACTGTTTGTATGTTCTCCCTGTGTCCACGTGGGTTTTCTCCGGGGGCGCCGGTTTCCTACCACCATTCAAAACATGCCGAGGATGTAAATTAAGCAGCCGGACTCGTGGACCGAAAGGGCCAGGCACCGTGCTCTATGTCTAAATTTAACATTTCAATCACTTTTATCTCGGAAGGCGAAGAAATGTGTTCTAATGATGTTGGAGAACTTCAGTGTTCTTGAATAATGTGTTGTAATATTTTTATACCCACTTGAAAGGGAGTAAGATTCAATTCACTATTTCACTGTTGCACGCCCGGTGCATTTCAGTGACACTTAAGGGGAACATTAGAGGGAACCTCTTCTCTCAGAGGGTGGTGAGAATGTGGAACGAGTTGCCAGCGGCAGTGGTGGATGAGTGTTTGCTTTCAACATTTAAGAATAATTTGGATAGGTGTATGGAGGGCTATGGCCCAACCTGCTGACTTGTAGAGAAGAATGCTATGAATGTGCCAAAATAATATCATCTGCAAATTAAATGCCTCTACACCATAGTAGCTATCTTGGCCTTGTATATCTTTGTTCATAGAAAGGTTGCCACAAAGGCCATTGACTTTTATAGTGTTGAGTCACACATTTTGTCCACAGGACCATTCTTAATGTAATGGATATGAGATTTTTTTGCAGCTTCCAGATGAGCTTTACATCTGCAACTTTCCACTGTGATATCTGAAATATTAGACCAGATGTACAAAACCAGAGAGACGTTCGAAACGCTAGGTTCTGCTTTAGTTATTGGCATGATGTAGCTTTCTCCTATGGATTCATGTAAGCATTTAAATCAATAGAATAGGTTCAAATCAACTTCCTGAAGGGCATTATCGATACTAAAGTAACTACTTTGTATGCTTCTAGCTAGTTTCTCCAGTCACAAAGTAAATGGAAAATAAACAGGAACTAGAAGTGTGTTGCCTTGCTCACCAGTGACCGGTGTTGATGCTGTACCACATTATTAACTACATTTCTCTTCATCATGCGGTGCAATTGTAATTTTAAATAATGGAAGAAATTACCCTTCCCCTTCTGCAATATCTGCCAATGTTCATTGTCAAAAAATAATGATTAATTTCGAGCGTCCAACATTTATTCACCAAAGCAGTGGCTTTAACTTCGGCAAATGGAATAAAGAGCACAAGATTTTTATCCAAAAGGCTGCAACCACTGCAATTTTTTTTTGGCTTCTTTCCAATTTGTAAATACTGAAGTTGCTTCTTCGAGCACTCCTTTTAATGCTACTTACCCACTAAATACGCCAGATAACCTTCTCCCTTGATCCTCATTCCAGTAAAATACAGTATTGAATACTTGTAGATTACTTTTATTTCATTAATTGTTAGAGAGGCAAAAGGAGGCTCCCCGCAAGAGATATTGATATTCAAAGAGTATGCATCAGTGATGTGGATTATAAGGTTAAAACTGAATGGTATATTTTGTGGATTGTACTAGAAAAGAATTGAAATTGTCTTCTTATAACAGATGTATCAGTGGGAAGACTAACCCTCTCTTTAAGTAATTTAGATAGTTTGATGAGATGAAGGGGATCAAATTTTAGATGTGTTTTACATTTAATGGCTGCAATTTGGGTTTCCCTATGGCTTAGAGATCCAACAGCTGATAGGAGTTGGAGATCATACAGGCAAGTGTTTTCTCACCAGTTGTCAAAGGCAAAGTTCAAATTTATTGTCAGACTACATACATGGCATCACATACTTTTTCCTGCAGGCCAAGCACAATTTCTAATTACTGGCAAGTGTACTCAAGAAGAAATCTAAAACTTCAAATAGAGAAAATAAATATTCAACGATAAATAATGAGCCAAGGAGGAGTCCATAAATGAGGTTTAAATGATTCTTCTGATCAGGAGTCTGATGGTTGCATGGTAGCAACTAATCTGGAATCTGGAGGTACAGGTCTTGTAGCACCTACACTCCTTTCCCGCTGGCAGTAGCAAAAACAGAAGAGGTCCTGGGTGCTGTTTATCCTTGATTGTTGTTGCTCTCCAATGTCAGTGTTCCACATAGATGTTCTCGATGATGGGAAGAGTTTCCCTGTGATGTACTGGGCTATGACTATTACCTTTTGTAGGGCTTTCCACTCAGAAATATTGATGTCCCCATACCAGACCATGATGCAGCTGGTCAGCATATTTCCCCCCATAGATCTGTAGAGGTTTTTCCAAGGTTTGCAATGACAGACGAAAGTAGAGGCCCATCATGAGCTTTCTTCATGATGGCATCAGTATGATCCGTCCAGGAAAGGTCCTCCAAGATAATGACTCCCAGGAATCTAAATTTGCTCACCCTCGCCACCTCTGATCCCCCAATAAATCACTGGATCACAGACCTATAGTTTTCCTTTGCTAAAGTCTACAATCAGTTCGTTGGTCTTGGTGACGTTGTGAGGTTGTTAGTACACCAGTCAGGCAAGTTTTCAATTTCCCTCCTGTATCCTGCTGGGCAGGACGATCAGGATTGCTTCAGATTCCAACAAATCTGCTTCTCAATCCAAGCAATCAACACCCTCCAACTGTTTATACCAATGTGTCCTTGCCTCTCCCACCCATGCCATTTCTTAAGCTCAAAAAACACCCCTCGTCCTAATGTCTTCACTAGAGATAGGCTGGCATATGTTTTCCTTTCCAGCAACCATCCACCTATCAATCTGGCTGTTTGCACTGTGGGAACAAGTCCAAAAAATGTAAATTAGTTCTGTAATTAATTACACATCTATCTCTCCACTTCCTCCTATCAGAACCTGGCATTTGTTATTAAATATCACTGAGTACTTTTAATGGGAAATGCTTTGACAAGAAAATATATTTTCCATCTATATTAATAACTTGATCCATCTTTGATCTTGTCACTTTTGAAACATCTGCAGCAATGAGCACACTTCGTTCAGTAATACTTTGAAGACAAACCAGCAGCTGGTACTATTTGGAAACAGTACATATGATTCTGTGGTCTGGAGATTAGGTCAGTGGGATTCATCACATAACTTAAAGTTGTTTGAAGGAGAACGTCATACTTTGAAGTTATCTGAGGGTTCTGTGAGGAATCTAATGGTAGCAGATCAAATCAAACAATGAAATATAGACTGTTTTCAAAATATTCCCATCAATAGATGGATGGGGAGGGGGGCAGGGTTGGCATAACGCTTTTACAGTCCCAGTGACCTTGGTTCGAATCCCACGCTATCTGAGGAGTTTGTACGTTCTCCCCGGGTCTTTGTGGGTTTCCACTGGAGCACCACTTATACATTGTGATGCTCCAGTTTCCAACGAGGTTAATTGGGCGGTATGGGCTCGTGGACCAAAAGGACCGGTTACTGTGCTGTGTGTCTACATTATAAAAATTTAAATTTAAAAATATTCACAAAACAAATCGAGGTACAAGTGAAACCTAGCATAACGCCAGCAGGATAGCAAGCAGTTTCTGTGTAATCCAGTCCTATCTCTGATACTCCTATAGGACCAGGGCAAAGGTTAATACGTACTTTGTGGATGTAGTGAGTGATTCATTTCCAACTCTTGTAAAGATTCATATATGGTCTTCAAGGTCAAGTGTGAGGGCAACAAAATAATCACCACCTACATGGATGCGGACATTGGCAAACACCCTTAAGTAACTTGGTGCCTTCCAGATCGATTATTGAGGAGTCCGTGAGGCTGCAGTGAATCCACGGACACTCAGTGTCTCTGAACAGACTTTATTTTACTTCCATTTCTCTTATTCATTAGAGGCACTAGCCAATGCTCTTGGCAACTCTGCCTTTACAGGAGGCAAGAGCTGAAGTATGTCGTGCACATTAAATTTGTTGCATTATTACATGACTATAAAAGGAACCCTGTCACTGGCAATTGAACCCCCTTCAGCCACAATACATTTCTGCTACAGTAGCTACCAGATGATGAATTGGTGCAAATTTTATTTCAGCAATTCTACCATTGCAAAGGAGGAGCAAGATTGTGAGAACACAAAGTTGAAAACTATTTGCCTAGCTTAGTTCCCTACTGGCTCCAAGCTAATTGGAGTTTTGTTTTTCAGATATGTAAAATGACCGTGAGGGAAGTTGGAAAATATCACATTGCTGTAACAAGATTTGTGTCCAGTCAGAGAGAAAACTCCACAGTACTAATGATGTTTTTGAACTTCAAATGATGCTAGGATGATCCCAGCTCCAGTCACATCTTCTCCTCCCCATCCCTATCCACCTTTCGCAGGAATCAGCTTTTCGAAGATTCTATGGTTTACACTTCCCTCCCCACTCACCCTTCCAACTCCTTATGTAATCACAGAAAGTTTTTTTTTAAAAGTCACTACTTCCTTCTCCCCTCGCTTTACCAATGTCCAGGGCCACGAACAAAACTTTCAGTTTGATAAAAATTTGGACAGATACGTGGATGGATAGGTTTAGAGCGATTATGGACCAAATGCCAGCAGGTGGAGGATTGGTCAGTGGGGAAAAGTTGTGCCAATGCATTTGGTTCCACGCTCTATAATTCTACAAGGCAGAGCTTAACCTGCACATTGTCCAACCTAATGCATTTGTGGTACGAGTTAGTGAGACCAAGCATAGATTGATGACTCCTTCAACAACCCCCTCTACTCATGGATCTAAGTTTGAACTCCCACTAACTAATCCTTCACTATTCCCCACACTGATACATCTGTCATCGGCATCACCTATTGCCAAGATGAAGTCAAAATGTAAACTTGAAGAACAACATATCCTGGACAGCCTTAAACCCCAATGTCATGAGCATCATTTTTTTCTAATTTTAGATAACACCCACCAATATCTGGTTCCACTATTTCTTCTTTAACATCTCGTGTTCTTACTTTTCTCTCTAATCTTCCCCCATCCCAAAGGTCTATCCCTCTATTGGTCTCTCTCATCTTCTGTCCAATGCTCTATCACCTCTTAGCTCCTTGCCTGTTTCTTCCACCCCCTTGATATCTCCCCTTCAGACTTTATTCTCGATAAAGGTCCTGACCCAAAATGTTGACTGTCCGTTTCTATCCATGATGCTGCCTGATCGCTGAGTTCCTCCAAATACTCATTGTGCAACAAGATAAAGGAAGTATGGCTAGTTCTTCCCCTTCTCAATATGGTCAGAAGTCACCCAAATGTTATTAAATATTGTCTAACTCATCACAGACTAAGAATTGATCTTTAAGCTGTCTTCAGTTCTGTTACTGAATATCTTAATTCATCTGAAGCATTATAGAAAAAGATTTGAAAAATATTTCCTTTAACACAAGGCTACAAATCAATGAATTTTAAGCACATACAAGAACAAAATTACACCTCAGATTTGTGATATTGACCATATTTGTATTGCCTTATTGTGTTATTGTTTTTATATCTTATTTGTTTGATGTATGTGAGCACCATCAGGGTGTGCACTCAATTTCCTTGGACTTGTGCAATTACAAGAACAGGTTATCTTATATAGAACCCACTAACATACAAGCCCCCATTTTAGCAAAAGATTTTAGGAAAACTTTGTTTTAGTGTATTTATTGGTAAGTTGGTGAACGGGTTGTAACTGCAAGGCCCCTTGTAGGTAACACATGTGTGTGCGCCTTCACTCGCCCTCCAGCCTTGCATAGACGAGATGCCAAAGCCTCACACGCAAGCAACAGTATGTCCTCCTGCCCGCTGCACGGCGAGACTCAGGCCACTCCCCCGTACAACTGTGCAAACACCGATTGATTGACAGACGCTCCGGGATCTGCAGGTGTGTGAAAGCGGGAGGGAGAGGAGCCAGTCACCAGAGCAATGGGCAGGGCCCACTGCTGTGAGCTCGACAGGCTGCTCGCTCACTGCCACCCACCCCCGTGCCTCATTCAATTTGCTCGGGGACCGTGCTAATCGAACAAAGGCTCAGCATGGAGCCTGATCATTGAGGCCCAGCATTCCTCTCAAAACAAGCGATCTACTGTACCATCACCATGTATTACAAACCCAGCCATTGCGCTTCTGGGGGAGGCCACCGTGGTTGACCTTCTCACCAGGGGAAGTGAACGGCGGTGGCAGCTCCAGAAAGCACAGGCCACATGAGGGACAGCCACAGCACCTCCAAGGGCTTCTGGAAGACGGGTGAGTAGCTTGAGCGCTTTCCCTTCCTGTCACCATCTTGCGGATGAAAAGCTCCACTACATTTGTATTTCAGTGCCCAAAATGGTGGCACCAAAATGTCATCTTCACATATTAGACCCGGGAGGGAGGGGGTGGCCTCATATGTTGTCAAATACAGTATATCTACCATTAAAATTTGAATCTGTTAAATGGGAATATTTCTGCTGTAATAATGCTGATCCATGTATATATCTTAGCACTTAATCCAACATGTTAACATTTTACAAGTCAGAATCATGAAACAAATGTCTCAGGTGTAAATTGAGATCATGCCTCTGGACGATAAAAGATAAGTGATGGCAGTGAACTCAATGTATCAACCTAATTAAGATTCCATCCTAATTACACATTCTCACATTTATTATAAAGACTCAGCAGACATTTTGGTTGGCAAATAATGTATTTTTCAGAAAAGTGCGGTGTGGTTCCTTGTTGAGAAATGACTGCTCAACATGACCACCTTTCTAACTAAAGTTAGTATATTATATGATTTACTTGAATTCCATTGTTTTTTTTTAAAAATACTTCAACAGCGACTGGTAAAAGAAGGATTTGCTAGCTGACTCCCTCTCTCACCACCAATATTCTGGCCACTAAATGGATCTGTGCTTCTGTAAGTAAATTAATCTTTACTCCGATATTTTCCTTCATTTTGGTACAAGCTTTCTATCTATATTCACTCTCCCAATTGCTTTATGAAGATTGAAAAATATCTGACTTTGAATTTATACCGCACAATATTAGTGTATGAATACTTAATAGATCTGTGGGTCCTTTCCTATTTTAATCGAGGATAATCTGTTAAATTTTAATGGGATAATACATCAGATTAAACATCAGGGACAGGATTTTCATCCAGAGACAATGTACATTGCAGGGTGTACTTCCAAGGCCATTAGGATTAATGGAAAGCTTGACCCATCTAATTAATCAGTGGCATGCTATTTTGATTCATCAATAAGGACAGATTTATCTGGCCTAATGCTATTCTCATTTTTAATATTCTAATGTTTTAATTAATTGCACAACACCAATTTTTTTGTGTAACTTCGTGACTAATCTTGATTCTTCAACGTAACGGGAGTAATACTGGTTATCTTGGTTCCTACTTTTTGGCTTTGTTCGATTTCAGTAGGTGGATTATAAGAAGATTCAAAGACCGCAAACAATCAATACCTCCCTTAACTGATATTAACGTGCTCTAATATTCTGAATATGCTTATTCCACCAAATGAGGCAAAAGCAATCAGAAATCTCATTTCCAAAAATCCAGATCAATAACTTTAAAGCATGATAAGTAATAAGAAATGTTATACTTCTCTACACCTATCAAGAACCTCCACAATGACGGAGGCTCTGGACTTACAGAAGGTCAAATTGTCCAAACAAGCATAAATCAGTATGGACTACCTTGATTTTGTAGATCGGATTGTCAGAATTGTCATGGAATAATATTCCTCGTGTATACAGCTTAACTCAGTTTATGCCAAAATTAAAATTAGTAGATGGAGCAAATTATCACAAATTATCTGGAAGGGCCACTTGGACAATTTCTGTGACCATTTATGTTTGTTTCCATTTGTCAATTATTGAGTATCACAGAAGGATATCCTACCCTCCCAAAGTGCCAAGTAAAAAGTTATAGAGAAACAAAATACGAACAGGAAAATCAAGCACACAAAAAGGACAAAAAAAATCTATATTTTTAAAATATAGTTAATTGCAAGAATGTGAATTCCATTTTGTTTTACTGACATTTATTTTACCTATCTTGCAGAATTAAAAAGTTATGTGCATTACTTATTGATGGACCCGTAGATTTATCTTTGAATTGTGGATTGGTCTTCGGATCGGATTGTCAGATCAATGAGATTTAGGACAGCTGACTGTACCATTTAGTGACATACAAAAGTTAAAATGCAGCATGAAAAATTGATTGATTAATTTGAAGAGTCGAAGTGCCAAATTGATTCTGTCTTCTTAGTGCCTGCCATTTCCTGCTTAATTTCATACTGTTGGCACTAGAGACAATTACAATTAAGATTGTTGTAAAATTACCGTATGTAAAAGCATACAAGAGCCATGGACAATATAAGAACCCCCAATTCAGTTGGGAATACTTGGAAATTTTTCTGTCATTTACAGGTTGCTATCTCTCAATTCCTCAACCTGCCTGCACAAGCCACTGTAAAACACTTCAAAATAAAGCAGTTTAATTTCACACAATGGATCAGAATCGTAGTTTTCACTTTTAATACCCCTTTAATACCACATGGAGCCTCTCCCAGCAGCAGATGCTGTGCTCTCTCTGCACCCTCACAGTGACCACACTCCTTCGGTCACCCATGGCTCCTTACCTCTCTACCGAAGCAGCAGCATGGCCAGAGCATTGTTCACATGGCTGGACATGGCACACACCACCCAGCTCAACTACCACCAGGCCTGGGTCAGGCCTCCCTTCTCCCCAGCAATGTTAAGTGCCCAGTTCCCGCCACACACAGGGTCCACCAGGAAACTACGGCCAGCATACAGGAGCCCCGAACAGGGCCCACCAGAAAACAGGCCTGCAAACAGGAGCCGTGCACAGGGTCTGCCAGGAAACTGTGGCCGGTGAGCAGGAGGCCAGTTCTCCATGTAAAAGTGCACCACCTCCCAGTGTGGGCAGCTGGAGAAGCTGAGCCATGGCCACATGCCCCCAAAATCCCGAGTTTTTGCTTGCTAGAAGAACCTAATCAATTTCACCCGCGCATGCATGACAGTATCACGCTTAACATGCAATGTATGAATCACTCACTTTGCATACAGGACTTGGGGGATATTTTGAGCCAATTTTTGGGAAAAAAGTGGGTCTTATACACTCTCAAATATGGTACTCATATTCAAAGAAATAAGGGGTTGATAGGGAACAGATATCAATTTCATTACCACACAATAATCTCAGGGTTTGCTTTCTGAACAATATCAGGCAAAATTACAACATGCTGAAAAGTAGCAACATTATACTTTTTTCCTGAAGATCTCCTGATGTTCGGATCTCATCAAGCAGTATTACTGTTCAAGAAGGACCAATGAAGGCAAAACCCTTCATAGCAATCAGCCGTAGCTTCATATAAAGTGTATCACTGTGAGAGTACAGATCTATCACCAATGTATATAGTGTATATAGTTACAGTATCTAGACTGTGCTTACAGCGATTGGCTGAGAGCTAAGCCACGCCTATTGTCTGGGCCTTAAAGGGTTGTGTCCCTAGCCAGGTCGGATCATTCCGGACTGGTCGGCCACCTGTGAAGAGCTCCTGTCTTTTGCTAATAAAAGCCTTGGTTTGGATCAACAAGTCTTTGGTTCTTTCGACGAGCTCGACAGTCACCAAATCAGCAAAGGGTTGACATGTTTGTTCAATGAGGAACCCTGCATCTTTAGAACTTTGAGCATGACCCCAGCGTCATGCCATAACATTGGATCTTCACAATAGAAAAACACCAAGATTCAGCAAGGTGTTAATATATGTGCATGTAAAGTGTTTGCAAATGGTATAATGACATTCCCTGCCTTACAAAGTTCAGGAGAAAATTCGTGACATTTCGCTGTTCCTCCAATGAACAAACTATTTTAGAATGCTTTAACTTCAGTGAAGGTATATCAGAGCTCCACTGGAGCTCCACATATCACTGGAGTCATCTGGTTAAGGCACTCTCACAGGGTCACTCCAGTGAGTGAAATCAAAGGCCACCGGTGTTTCAGACCTTCATTGGTGCACCATGACTAGAAAATGCCCCACAATTATTTACCAAGGCTACAGTCACAGTGCCCCTCAAATGTGAAACCTCCACCACCAAAAAGTACCAAGACAGCGGGTGCATAGGATTAACATCAGGTCAAACACAATCAAGCCATTTTATCTGAGAATCCTTTTGGCATGGAGTCTGAATCTCAAACACTTCATTCCTTTTTGTAAAGGTATTTCCACAGTACTGTTCCAGATCCTTTACCAGAAGGAATGCAATAATTCAAGAAGGCAGCTCACGAGCACTTTCACATGTAGAATTGGGGATGGGTCTTACTGCCAAAGATCATTGTCCATAGCAAGTTTTTTTAAAGATACACAACATCATTATTAAATTAAATTAAATATAATTTAGACTGATTTGGAGTCAAATTAGAAAATCTTTTGGAATTATGGGATTTATAAGCACAAATCCTATACTATCTAATCATTTACTTCAACCTGCAATTTTAGACACAGGTTTTCAAGAATGGAATCCTTCAGGAACTAAAAGTTTTAAGGATATTTTTATATAACAAAACTTCATCTCTCTACAACAATTGTTGATCAAATTTAATCTATTAAATAGACACTTTTTCAGGTGTTATCAAATTTGACATTCTGTTCATTCCAAGTTTTCAGCATTTCCAATCCTTCCAGATCCAAATTTTATTGATGAACTTTTAGAATTACAATTCGTTCATAAAGATATAACATCTGCCCTATATTATTAAATTATTGAATATGAAAACAATTTCACTAATTGGGATTAAAACTCAATGGGAGAATGATTTTAATATCTCTTTTTCAGAAGATTGGATGTTAATTTTGGGATTGATTTACAACTCATCATTTGTGCTGGGCATAGTCCGATTCGGTTCAAAGTGGTGCATCGAATACATTTTTCCAAAGTTAAACTTGCTCGAATTTATCCTGATATTAACTCGCTCAGTGATAAATGAAAAATTTACAATGCCTCTTTGATACATATCCTTTGGTCATGCCCTAAATTGCAAGAATATTGGACTGAAATTTTTAGAACTTTTTTGACCATTTTTGAATTAATTTGGATCCATGTCCGGTAATGGCAATGTCTGGCTTTTCCAGAGACGTGAATAGTAAACTATCGTCTAATCAAAGATAAGTTTTAGCATTCACCACTTTACTAGCGAGAAGAGCAACATTGTTAAAATAGAAAGAAGAGCTCTCACCCACTCATAGACAACGGCAATTAGATATTATGCCCTTTTTAAATTCAGAGAAAATTAGGCATGATGTCACGAATATCAAGGTTTCCTTTGATAAGTCCTGGGGCCCATTTATGGCTTACTTTCACAATTGGCTTAATTAGGTGCAAAGATGGTTGTTATTGGGCATGCTCTGTTCAGATCTCCTGAGGCCATTGCTTCATGTTATCTCTCTACTCACATTATGAATTCCAATCTTGTTTAGATTTTTTCTTTTCTCTCTCTAATATTTTGGATTGGGATTCAACTCCATGTACTAATTATTTTAAATGTCTAATAGTCTCAATCCAATGGATTTATTATATATTCATTTTCCTTTCCAATAAAACAATAACTTTAAAAGAAAAAAAAGATACACAACTGTGTATGTTTCATGTGGGTAGGATTTTGTTTGAAATTGGCTGTGCAACTTTGTACTACAGTTGGATTCTTTTGCAGATTATAGCCAAAATTATTTGGAATAATTTGGCAATTTGAGTTGCAAAGTTGCAATTTAAAGTGGGTGAAACCAAGGAGGTGCAATATTTAGCTCTTAAATCTGGGAGCATCATGTGTATCTTGAAGTAGGTAATGCCAGCAAAAATGAGTTGTGGTGTGAGAATGACTTCCCTACCTCCACTTCCCTCTACACGCAATACCACCACACTATCCCCCCAACCTCCAACCAAGCTGATGGAAATGTCTTAATTTTGCAACCGTAGTAATTATCTCAAAGGTTTCAATGACAAAATGCAGTGAAATTAAGCAATAAAATATATCAATATGACGCTCCTGACTTGGACCAGGCTTGTTCTCAACTCTTCAAATGTTATGCCTAAGTCAGTAGTAATGACAGAACATTTTGAAAATACAAGCATATCAAGGGAATATGAATTAGAACAGATAGATTACACCTTCAGATGGGACCCATCATCAGTTCCGAAGAGGGTTACAATTTCATCTAAGGACAAAATACTATGATTATAAAATGCAAAAATGGAAGGGGAATGCAAAGTAATTACAGCATTTACATTTCATTCCATGACAGCACATCCTTCCTTCTCCCAGGCCTTCATGTAAAAATTGTGTGGGAATCTGCCTTTGAGTTTATTGCTGAATACCAATCAAATACCTATAATAGAATGACACTGCAGTGTTGCTGGGAGGAAAAACGACAAAATGCTTAAAATAAGATAAAATGTCATTTCATTCAATATAAACTAGTCCTAATTGGCTTTTAGTTATTTAATTTGCAAATTTTAGGAAATGAAACCACAATTTCACAAAATCCTCTATTTCCTAATGATGCATAATTCCAGAAAGGAGTTGATGTTGTCTATAAATTTTCCTCATATCATTTTCATAAAAATTTGTATCCTAGAGTAAATGAGATTGTGCTCATGTATGGTATGTTATATAGAACTAGACGCTAATATCCCTTATTGCACTTCTGAGACTTGCTGCCTAGTCTCTGCGGGGAGGCCAAGTGGGTTATCAAGAGGGTGCCCTCCTTCCTCAGTATTTCACCGATAGACCCATGACACCTCTGGAGGGTTCCGCAGTGAATCGCGGTGTCCCAGGCTCACTCCCTCGATGCCATTCACTCACTTGGGTGCCCAGATGGAATCTTCTCTCTTCATCCAGACTCACTGACTTACCCATCTCGGCAGCTCTGGGGAGATCTTCGCCCGCTTCTCGGTGTATTTTTCCTCACACTCCCAACTCCTGGAGTAGCCTTTCTGTCGATGTGGCTACAAATCCTCTACAGCCTAACTTCAACCGGTGACTTCCAGCTCAGTATGTTGTGCTCATAGACCCCCACGGCATCCTCCCAGGGCACTGTAAGCTCGATTATATAAATGAGATAGAGCGAGGCTGACCACAGCTCCAGGTCTGGTCTGATTTCCATGATTTAATTTGGGAAGCAGAGCCTCTGGCCTAAGTCTGCCCATGTCTCATGATTTTTATATACCGCTCATCACAATATTATTTTAAACACAAGATATTTGTGTGTACTTTCTCCCCATTTTCCTAACTTGGATTATGGTCCTAAACCCATCCCAACAGTCTTAAAGATACCGCCTCACAATGGTGATCATTCTTAATGTTAATGGGCATAAATTGTGCAAGTCTTATGCATCTAACTGAACTAAACATCTGAACTAAATTCACATCCTAATAAAGATCCAAAGAGATGCAGTTTTTAAAATTATTTTTTCAGACATAACAATTGCTGGCAAGGTCAACTCATGATGGTAAGCTGTATTCTTGAACCACGGTAGTCTTCTGGTTACAGTACACCAGGAGAGCTGTTGGGTAGGGAGTTCCAGGATTTAAACCTGTCAGTGAGAGAACAGTGATGTATTTGCAAATCAGAAGGGTGTGTTACTAGAAGGGAATCTTCTTCCATCAGTGTCCTTGTGCTCCTACTGCCCTCTTCCTTCTTGATGGTAGAGGTTGTAGGTGCTAAAAATGTAGCCTTAAGGAGTAAATGCAGTGCCCTTGGCAGATAATAATGTGTGGTGCAGCCCTGAACATCTGACAGTTACCTCGCGAGCTGAAAATGTAGTGCCGTTTTCTAACCCTGAAAATTTTGCCTCAGTGAAGATCTGTGTAGCCATGGCCCATGTAACTTGCTTGAATGCTATTCACATGATAACTGTAAGTAAATAATTCTACTTAACTTAAAAAGGGAAAGATGAAAATATTGCTAAAGCAATTGATTGCATAGATCTGTCATGCGGCAAGTAATTATTAAAAATGTTCATGAGGATGGATCATATTGCATATTTTAACTGAAGATATTTGAAAAATGTTTGTAATAAGATACTCCGAAATTCAAACTTGTAATTTAAAAAAAAATCCTTGCCCTTTAATTAATTCTGACATCAATAAGTATTTCCAACATCTTTCATGATTCTCATAAATTAATTGATTCACACCATCGAAACACTAAATGGATGATCAAACATTTTGAAGATGTAAAGGCGATGAAATTCTCTAATAGTGTGGGAGCAACTTATAAATTGTGTGATTAACAGTACAATTTTTACTGAAAAAAATCCTCCTGACCCACAGCTTGCTGGAGATCTGTGACTAGCCAGAAAACATTATTGATAACAACTTACATTAGAGTAGTGGTGTAATACCCCTTGTGAAATTAATTCTGACAACAGGTAACAACAGGCTGGTGGCACAGAAATTATTGGCGAGGATTCAAAGTTCAGAGTTATATGCTGCGCTGGATGGGTCACGTCTCCAGAATGGAGGACCATCGCCTTCCCAAGATCGTGTTATATGGCGAGCTCTCCACTGGCCACCGTGACAGAGGTGCACCAAAGAAAAGGTACAAGGACTGCCTAAAGAAATCTCTTGGTGCCTGCCACATTGACCACCGCCAGTGGGCTGATAACGCCTCAAACCGTGCATCTTTGCGCCTCACAGTTTGGCGGGCAGCAACCTCCTTTGAAGAAGACCGCAGAGCCCACCTCACTGACAAAAGGCAAAGGAGGAAAAACCCAACACCCAACCCCAACCCACCAATTTTCCCCTGCAGCCGCTGCAACCGTGTCTGCCTGTCCCGCATCGGACTTGTCAGCCACAAACGAGCCTGCAGCTGACGTGGACTTTTTACCCCCTCCATAAATCTTCGTCCGCGAAGCCAAGCCAAAGATATACTGTACAGGACATCACATACAACCCTGAGATTAGTTTTCCTACAGGCTCGGCAGAATTTCTACTTAGAGAAAAAAACTGTTTTCAAGAAAAGATACAAAAGAGAGAAATGTAAACAAACTGACTGTGCAACAATAAATAATGTGCAGTGTAGGAGTCTTAAATGAGTTCCTGATTGAGTTTGTGGTTGAGGAGTCTGATGGTGGAGGGGGAGCAGCTATTCCTGAACCTGGTGGTGTGAGTCTTGTGGCATCTAGACCTCTTTCCAGAGCATGTTCTGCGTGGGGTGGCTCCCTGATTATTGCGGCTGCTCTCTGGCGGTAGCATTCCATGTCGATATTCTCAATGGTGGGGGGGGGGGGGAGTTTTGCCTGTGATGTACTGAACTGTGTGCACTACCTTTTACAAGGCTTTCCACTCAGAAGTATTGGTGTCCCCACACCAAGCTGTGATGCAGCTGGTCAGCACACTTTCAACTACACATCTGTAGAAGTTTGCCAATGTCATACCAAACCTCCGCAATATAATGACTCCCAGGAATTTAAATGTTCTCACCCTCTCCATCTCTGATCCCCCAATGATCACTGGATCATACACCTCTGGTTTTCCCCTCCTGAAGTCTGCAATCAGCTACTTGGTTTTGGTGACATTGAGTGCGAGGTTGTTGTTCATTCAGCCAAATTTTCAATCTCCCTTTTTGTACAATCTTCTAGAGGATTCATGTACATTTGTAAAAGGCGGGGGCTGGCTGATGAAGGGATGTCAGCATGGATTTGTGTGGAAGAAATCTTGGCTCAATAATTTGATTGAAATTTATGAGGAGATAACTAAGACGATTGCAGAGGGCAAATGGAGGTGACATCTAAATGGATTTTAATAAGCCATTTGACAAGGTCCCTCATGGTAGGCTAACCCAGAAGGTTAAAGCATATGGAATCCAAGGCAAGCTGGCTAATTTGTGAGGAGTTTGAGGAGATTCGGTATGCCACCCAAGACTCAAAAACTTTCACAGCTGTACTGTGAAGAGCCCACCAGCACACATCAAGCCACTGCCTCCAACACCATCTCCAAACTCATCACCTCTGATCACCTCCCTCCATGGCCTCCAGCTTCACTCTCTCCCACCCCCGCCCTGCTGGTTTCTACCTTCTACCCAAGATACACAAGCCCAACCATCCGGGAAGACCCATTGTTTCTGCCTGTTCCTGCCCCTCCAAACTAATTTCATCCTACCATCTTTTCACCCCTAGTCCGATCCCTCCCCACCTACATCCACGACATCTCACATGCCCTTCATCTCCTCAATGACTTCAGATTCTATGAACCAGACTGCCTCATCTTCATGATGGATGCCCAATCTCTTTATACCTCTATCCACAACATAGGGACCGCTCCCTCCACGATTCCCTTGTGCACTCATCCTTCCCCACCTGCGGCACCTTTCCCTTGTGCCAGCAGGAGGTGCAACACTTGTTCCCACACCTCCTCCCTCACCATGGTCCAGGGCCCCCAAACAGGCCTTTCAAGTCAAGCAACACTTCACCTGTACATCCACAGAACTGATTTACTGCATCTGGTGCTCCCTTTGTGACATTCTCTACATCAGAGAGACCGGTCGCAGACTGGGAGCACCTCCTCTCCATTCATAACAACGGTGACCTCCCAGTAGCCAACCATTTCAATTCCGAGACACACTCCCAAACTCGCATGTCTGTCTATAGCCTTGTGCACTATCCCACCCTGACCACCCAGAGAATGCAGGAACAACACCTGTCTGGGCACCCTCCAACCAGATGGAATTAACATCGACTTTACTACTTTCCACTAAACCTGCTCGCCTTTTCTTTCCCCTCCCCCTTTCCTGTCTTTCCAGTTCTTCCACCCACCCAGCCATCGCCCCTCCCCCTCATTGCTGCTGTCCCCTCCCTCCTTTTCCCACTTATCATCTCCTGCCTTTGCCACCACCACCCCCCACCCACCTCTTTTGTTCGATGGCGGCTAGTTCTTCCTCATACTTTGGTGAAGGCTCAAGCCTGAAACATCAGGTATGAACATTTGCTACATAAAAGACAAGGTTTGCCCTGTTGAGTTTCTCCAGTGTTTTGTGTTTTTACTATTTATTATGTTGCAACTTTACTAAGCAATGGTTAGAGCTCACGAGGAGTATAGTGTGCATTTCTGGTCACCACATCTGAAGGAGATGGTTGGGCCGAAGGAGTGCCTTAGATTGAAGGGTAAAATGGGTGGATTGGATTGTTTTCCTGGATCTGAGGAGTGAGCTAATTGAGGTATATAAAATTATAATCAGGTAGATCTTTCCCACATGGTAAGGATATCAAATATGAGGGCAAAGGTTTAAACAGAGAGGATTGAGCTTTTAAGGGGATTTGAGAGGAAAGATTTTCTCACAAAGTGGTTAGTAGCTGGAACCTGTGCCAGAGGAGGTAGAGGAATCAGATACCACAGCTATGTTTCAGAGATTGTTAGACAAATACTTAAGTAAGCAGGGCTTAGAAGGATACAAGCCTTATGTGGGCAAAGAGGATTAAGTGGATGAATGAAAAGGCTGACAGAGATGTGGAAGGCTGAAGGGCCTGTTTCTGTGCTGTGCAACTCTATGACTCTAACAAGAAGACTGCAGGAACAGCTTCAGTCTGTTCTAAATTAAATATTTGCCATTGGAGTGCTGCATTGGCAGTAGCATCTGTGTGCTGAGAGGAGAATGGGATTTACTCCAGTAAACAAGTAAATTGTCCCAAAATGCTTTTTTTAAATTATATCTTTATGTGTGCATATATAGATACAATACAGACTGTATTGTGTAAATGTGCACACTGTATTGTGTAAATGTGCACACTGTGGTCCAGAGAAACTGTGTCCTTGGTTGCATATGTACATACAGATAAACTTGAACATCACCCAGGCTAGAAATTGTACTGTGACTCAAAAGGGCCATTTAAGCAATATTGTTTGGTCTTATACCAAATGTTCTTGGGCATCCAGCAACAAAATTGTAGAATACACCAGCCCCAAGGAGATTAACAGTGGGGAATGGAGAGAGGAATTGATGTGAGAGAGGGGATTGAGGTGAAGCTAAGAATTGAAGAGATTTGAGGGTAGAAAAGGTAGGGGAAGGTTAGGTGAAGAAGGATTGGTGTAAGGGATAGAGAGAGGATGGGGTTATGGATTGAGAGGATAGGAGTTGAGAAGAATTGGAGATGAAAGAATTGGGGTGGAAGTAGAAAATGGATTGTGAGGTAGAGAGAAAATTAGGGGTGGTGTTAGATGAAAGGTTGTGATGGGGTCAAGTGATTGGGTTAGGAACTAGAGAAAGGTTTGAGTAGGATTAGTTTAATGAATATAGCTGAAAATGAGTTTAAGGAAAAACTATACATTGGGTGGAACAACTCGTAATTCTGACCTTCATTCTTTTAAAAATATTTTTATTGAATTTAATGAAAACCCTTTACGCTAAGTATATTAATGATAACATAAATCATATATATAAATCACACATCAATTGCAAATAGAAGCACCACCATAATTATTACTAACTTATTTCATTCAGGACATTAAATTCTATCATTATAATAATTAAACAATTAAATCATAATTCATGTTATGTCCAAAAATAATGTTGAATACAAAAATTATACAAATAATACATGTAAAATTCCCTTACATAAGATATTTTATACTTCTCTAGTGTGATATGATCTGTAATCTGTTAACCACACCCAACCCACCCTTCACCTGTCTTAATAATAAAAATGGAAAAAAAATACTCCCTGCTAATCTATCCCCTCCCTCTAAACAATGTTATCTGTATATATTGTAAATATGAATCAAATAACGACCTCCAGACACCAGGCAGGGAATCCCTAGATCATGCACATGCCTTAAATTCTCAGATGATGATAATAATCCATTATATTATTATAAATATTTGATATTAATCAAAAGATACATCAAGAAATACATTCAAGGCAAATCAGAAAGTTTGGACTTAACAAAATGCCTAATTTGTAAATATCTATAAAATTGCCTATTAGAAAGATTAAATTTTACTGTTAGTTGTCCAAAAGAAGCAAAATGATTTTGAATAAAAAAATCTTTAAAACAATGCCTAATCCATTCCACTCTTTAAAACCTGTATCTAATAAAGAGAGTTGGAAAAGATGATTATTTACAATAGGAGTGGCAAGAAGAAAAACTACGATAACCAAACAAGTTCCTAAATTGTGTCCATATCCTGAGTTTATGCCTCGTTATTGGGTCCTTAGAAAAACAAAAAGCTAACAATGAACCTAAAATAGCCAACTTTTATGTCTTTTTATAAAAATTCAATTTCATTTCTACCCAGGAAGGGCTTATCAAAATGTAACAATAAGAGTAAATTATGTATATTGGCCACTCAATAATAGAATCTGGTGGAGATAATCTCCCTTTCTTTTCAGTCTTTGGAGATGAGCCTTATCTTGCCATATAGACAGCAAGATCATTGAATCCAGTGAATCAAAAAAGGATTTAGAAATAAAAATTGGTAAAGATTGAAAAAGATACAAAAATTAGGTAAAATATTCATCTTAACCAAATTGATGCATCCAATTATTGTAATAGATAAAGGTGTCCATCCCAATAATAATACTTTGAAATGATTAAGTAACACCAATAAATTTTTGTAATTCCTAGTAATTATAATCCCCAAATATCTACATTGTTTTTTTTCACTATCTTGAAAGGAAAATTAGAGTATCTTGAAAATGACCCCTTTAGGGCTAATAGTTCATTCTTATACAAATTTAATTTATAGCCTGAAAACTGACCAAATAGAGCAAATAAAGTTAATATATTTGGTATAGAAGCTTCAGGATGTGAAATAAAGAGTAAAAGGTCATCTGCATATAACTTTAGGCTCTATGCCAATCCTATTTATCCTTGTAAAATCTTTATTCTGAGGAAGAGCAACTGCCAAAGGTTCCAAAACCAAGTCAAAGAGCAAAGGGGTTAAGGGGCATCCTTTCCAAGTTCTTCTATAAAGCCTAAAGGACTTTCATTGTTGTGAATTTGTATGAATAGAAGCCATAGGATTTAATGAAATCTGGACCAAAATTAAATTTTCTAGTGTATAAATATTCCCACTCCACCCAATCAAACACCTTCTCAGCATCTAATAAAATAACATATTCAGTCACTGGAATAGAAGGTAAATATAAAATATTCAATAATCGATGTATGTTCTAATAAGAGACAATTCGGACCTTCAGTGCTGCCTGTGTGGAGTTTGTATCTTCTCCCTGTGACCATGCGTTTTCATCCATTTAAGAGCACCTCCAAGGTGTAAGCCAAATCGAAATGTGGAAACAGCTTTAAATACTACAAAGAAACAATTTCCTTTTTACAGTTCTGTCTAATAGCAAACTGAACAACAGGATTCCCTTTCTGTGGGCTTCCCTCATTCTCCCTGTCTTGCCAAAGATCAAAATGATTGGTCCGTCTTCTGTAGGAACAATTAAGTTTAGTGGGGGGGGCAGGGAGGGAGATTCAGATGAGGGTGGATACTTGTTTCCACCTCCTGGATCCAAGAAGGAGTTCACGATTTCAGATCAAAATGACTGTTTGCAGTGAGTCTGCTGTTGCCTCTATTAAATTTCCGCTGGTCCCATCCTTATTCATTTTTGTCCCATTACCTCACCATTTTTCCTTGCAACGTCATCCCTTTTGACCTTTCTTAGAGGCCTGAAATTTAATGCATGCATCAGACCCTCATTTAGACTCTGCATTGGCCTCAAATTTAATGCATGCATCAGACCCTCATTTAGACTTCTCTGAGAAATTGTAAAGTAACAACAGGGCTTTGTTCCGAGATGAGGGCTGAGACACATTTTGCTGCCGAGCAGAGGAAATTTCACTGAAAAGGTCAAACTCAAAACTAATTATTCACCCCAATCTTATGAAATTTTCTATCCTTTGATTTTTTAATTATATTTTTTGCTTAAATGCAATATTTAAAAATAATTTAAATGTAAATTGTGGACACCACTGTTAGTACAACAAATCACTGAAGCATCCTGGTTTAATGACTATATCCACCAAAAGTAGTTCAGCTCCCTCATGTTATTCGGTTCAAGAGGTTCGGTTTCCTTTGCATTTCCCCCAGTGAAATCACCTTTTGCTCATGCTTTTTGATGTAGAATAGTACGAGCGAAAACAATCCACTCAAAAATAACCTCAAAAGGATGTTGAAACTAATGCCGATGTTGGAGGGGTTCAAAATTGTTTGGATCCTCATTTTTAATCATTCGCTAAACAACACCAAGTAGCTTACATGTTTTACTTCCATTTAATACGCCAGCCATCCAGAAGGCATTGCTCATGCTGAAGTAATGCTTCCCCAGGTGCCGGCAGTCCCAGGTACTTTGCTCCAGTGCCAATTCATCATCTGTGGCTTGTTTGCGATGTTACTTCCCTTTCCCCACAAAAGGATGTTGGAGATGGGATGCAGTTTCACAAAGGAGCCATTTCCTGGCCTCACCCGGGTGTGCACTTCCCATCATGGATCACCAGCCATCAGCCAGCCTCCCTCTTTTCGCCACCACACATTTCTCTGAGTATCCTTGGCACAAGGGTTCCAAAGCCATTTGTAATACCACATGTATTTTTCTGGGTGACATCTCTCCATATGCACTCCTGAAGTAGGCAAATCAAGAGCCAGATGTGATATAAACTTGCATGTTCCATAGTTAACCAAGGAATCTTTGAGAACAATGTTAAAACACATACCAAAACTCAAAATGATTTTTTTTTAATCTATTCTTTTTTCCGCCAGCCATCTCCCCAACTCTCACTATTTTCCCGCAATATTATTTTGTGGATATTGAAGAGAATTTTATATAGTTGCCTCCAAAGTAAATTCTTTTAATCTGCATTTGCCAAATGACTCACAATAAATGAATCTCCTTAATAACACAATCAGTAGACAAGGTTGCATGACAGATAGCCACAGCATAACCCTTATAACCTCTTCTTTTAAAGGCCCTCAGGCTGCAAGAGAAAAAGCAAGTAATAAATATTCAATGGGGGAAGAACTGATTTTATCCCATTTTCTTATTGCATAGATCATTCACAGTGGAGTCGGGAAGTGATCCTAATGTTCAAAGTGAGCTTTGTAGCTGTCAGGAAAATGATAAATGATTCAGAGGAAGAATGCAAAATCCAGTGGATTGGTTTGAAGTCTATCAGGCTGCTGGTAATTTGTATTCAGGACAGGTTTCTAATTGTCACATTGTGATGTGTTGCAGTGCCAGGCTTTAACTTATTAGGTCCTGTATCTGTTATTAACCTCTCTGTCATGCTTGAAACCACTGAAATGAAGAAAACAGAGAATCTGATGGAATCATTTTAGCGGAGTGTTTTGCAACTAAAACATTCAGCTGGGAGCAACAGTTCTATGAACAACACATAGATTTAGACCCTGTTCCATACCTTTGTTTCTGCTTTGAACGAAAGAAATGGACAATAGCCTGACTTTTGAATGTTTAATGGATTATTGCCATTTCATCTTGCTTGGAACAAGGTGGCTTTTTCCCATTTTACCATTTCTGATAACACCCTTGAAATTCAATTGTAAAAGAAATGTTTAGAATGATTTACGATCAAAAATTAGAGGTAAAACACAGGATTCTGTTGACACCGTGGTTAAGCGAAAAAACACACAAATGCTGGAGAAACTCAGTTGGTGATGGTATCTTTACCTTTGCTACATAAAGGCACTGTTTGATCTCCTGATTTTTTCTAGCATTTGAATGTTTTTTCATGATCAAAAATTGATTTGATCTATAAGGAAACATGATAGGAACCATGTCTGAGTGATTTCATTCTGAAAATTCAACCATTCATTCTTGGACAACTGTTTTATTATTAGAACACTGAATTAGAACTTCTG